>NC_066581.1:72702262-72742262 GCF_024323335.1 Lathyrus oleraceus | reverse complement strand
TAAATGTGTTGTAATGGAGTTGAAGAAGGGAAGAATACATTTTTAGGAGAGGAAAATGGTCTTATAGGTTTTCTAGGAGAGGAAAAGTTTTTCTAGGGTGATATAAATGAGGAATGATGTGGACAAAACAAAAATGAAAATTAAAAAAAAACAGTGTTATGTGTCGACCTATACGACTAATGAGTCGACCTAAAGTGCCTGATATAAAGAAATTGAAAATATTTGGGTCATGTGTCGACCTATACGAGTTAGGCGTCGACATATGCTGGACAAAAATCTGTTTTGTTTTTAAATTTGAAGCTATGTATCGACCTGTAGCACATAAGAGTCGACACATATTGTACATATTTGTAAAAAATCAAAAAATTTAAGGCTTTAGGTCAAACTCTAAGGTCATTTAGAGTCGAGGCATACTGTGTGAACTTGGGAAAAAATCATGCAAAAACTTCATTTTTCATGCAAGAATTGATAAATAACATGTTGAAACACCACACGCTTCAAAAATACTTCTAATTCAAAGATATAAGGGCATGAAACATATATGATAATTATTAATAACATGAAGCCACTATAACCATATAGATTGAAAATACATGGTTTATCAATGAAATCTTTGGAAACGAGCATACATGAAATGTATTATTCATCAAATATATCACACATTTTGGAAAAAAATACGCAATCACATATGAGAGGAATATAAGCAATACATGAATTTTAAAAGAAAAACTTACATACAAAGAGAAAAGTGAAATGATAATACCTCACAGGATGAAAGGCGGAGGATGCGCTCACATGAAATGGAACTTTCTAACGAAAGTTGAAACAAGATTTAGGCAAGATTTAAGAAACCAAGAATGCCCAATTCCTGTTGAATATTGAAAAGTGGCTCAGTCGCAAGAGGTTTTGTGAAAATGTCCGCAAGTTGAGTTTTTTCTATTAACATGTTCAAAAGCGGCATCGCCTTTTTCAACATAGTCGCATAGGAAATGGTGATGTATCTCGATGTATTTAGTACGAGAGTGTAACATCGGGTTTTTGGTTAGGTTACTTGCACTACTATTATCACACTTTATCGGAATACGTTGAAGTTTGATGTCGAAGTTAAGTAGTTGTTATTTGAGCCATAAAATTTGTGTACAACAATGTCGGATGCAATGTATTCTACCTCGGAAGTTGACAAAGCAACACAAACTTTCTTCTTGCTATGCAAACTAACTAAGGAGTTTGAAAAGAGGTGGCATGAAACCGGAAAAATCGAAATTATAGTAACCAACCAAACTATAATCGCTTCCTTTGGAAAACCAAAGCCCATACTTAGATATACCATGAAGGTATCTAAGGATGCACTTTACAGCTTTTAAATGTGATTCCTTAGGAGCGGATTGATACCGAGCACACATACACACACTAAACATAATATCAGGCCTAGATGCGGTAAGATATAAAAGAGATCTGACCATACCTTTATACCTTTTGACGTCAACGTCCTTACCACTTTCATCTTTGTCTAAGTTCCCATTAATAAGCATTGGAGTGTCGATTGACTTTGCATTTGCCATTCTGAAGTGTTTAAGAAACTCTTGGCAATATTTTTATTGACACACAAATGTCCCTTCTTTGAGATGCTTGATTTGAAGTTCCAGAAAGTAAGTCAACTCTCACATTAGACTCATTTCAAATTCACCCTGAATTAACTTTGAGAACTCTTTGACTAATTGCATGTTAGTAGAACCAAATATAATATCATCAACATAAATTTGAACGAGAAGAATATGTTTTCCTTTACGTTTGATAAAAGTGTTATATCGACCTTCCCTCTAGAGTATTATTGATCAAGTAGAAACTTACTTAGTCGCTCATACCAAGCCATAGAGGCTTGTTTGAAGAGCTAGTTTTAATTTAAAAACATGGTAAGGATTGATCAGTGCATTTTGATGCACGTTCTTTCATGTTTGTACGCAAGCATTTCTTCGGTTTGCTTTGATTATTTTTATGTTTTAATGTGTTTTCATAATTTATGTTATTTTTGCATTTATTTAATTTTCGTATTTAATTTTCAGCATTAGCAGCTTTCGCGAGAAAAATCATATCCTGAGCTAGGAGTATCGGATTGAGACGTGCTACCAGTCGATGGAAAGATAAGAAAAAGACCTACAATTTTTGTTCAGAAGTCGAGAGCTGAATCGGACTGTAGCAGGGACAGAAAGTCTGTTGAAGTTGCCGAATTTTATTTGTATTTTTGTTGGGTCATTTGTAGTGGGCTGGGTCGACCCAGTTGAGTTGTAAAACGAGTTTTTGTTTTCCCCTAGGTCTAGCAGCCGTACACCATTGGAGATTGAACGGGAAAATCACGGTTCATGTACGAATTTGAGAGCTTGCAAAGAATGACTATGGTGAACTAATTTCCCAAGAATCAATTCACTGTAATCGGATGCCACTTTGAGGTTCTTTTATAATTTTCCATTAATCTGTTCCTTTGAATTATATCTATAATCACAATTACTTGCTTAATTTAATTGTTTTTACAAGATAGAATTCTTTAATTTGATTGTTGTCTGCTTTTGAATCAATTTCGTGATTAGTGTAGCTTTTGCATTATCGCGTTCGATCATATTGCGTTTGCTTAATCCGCAATAGTTTTAATCCGTTTGCTTTACTCGGAATTCAGGGACAGACTTCGTATAATTGTTATTGCGCTTGTCAGTAGCTTTTGTAATCGAATAGGATCAGACTCGTTTAGGGAATTGGAATTTTATAGGGATCAATGATAAGTCGGAAGATGATATAGTGGGTTGATTCGTTTCAGCTTATTCACATAATCACTTTTCATAATCACTTATTTTTTGCATTTTTGTAATTGAACACCAAATCAACCCCCCATTCGATTATGTTTAATTATTACAAACAAGAATCCTTGAGACGATATCCGAGTTTAATTGTCGCTGTATTACGTTTTTACAAAATTACTCGTTTTGATCCGCGCGCGACAGCGGATCAAATTGGCGCCGTTGCCGGGGATTCTTGTTTCTTTTAATCGTTTTTAGAGTCATAGGTTTAGTGTCTAAGCGTATAGGTCCTAGTTTCCTCGCAGTTTCGTCCAACTTACGTATTGGTCTTATTTTTGCGGTTTGGGATAAAAAAAATCTGTTTTTAAACAAATTGTCTCAGATTATTCCGATTTTTTGTCGATTCATTAGGAAAAAATCAGTAATCAAAAGCCTCTATTTATGGAATAAATAGTGGATGCCGCCCTAAAAAACTGAAATTCCTTATTTTTCTATTGTTTATGATTTATTTTCGGTTTTGGTAGTTTTAAAAAAATCTGAAAAAATTCTCAAAATTCTTAATTTACGTCATTAGATTAATTTCGGTGTTAGTTTATTTTTGTAAATTTATTTTAATCGTTTTCCTTCATTGTGTTTGTTTTTTACTATGGCTGACCAAAGAACTTTAAGGCAGTTAGTTGTCCCTGATGTGAATTACAATGACATGTGTATTGAATATCCTGAAGTTCACACTCCTTTTGAATTGAAATCTGGTTTAATACACTTGTTTCCAAGGTTTAGTGGTTTTTCAGGTGAGGATCCACATGAGCATCTGAAGGAATTTGAGGTTGTGTGCTCTGCACCTTCTGGACCTTCACTAGAAGATATTGTCGAACAAATGGCTGCAAATAATCTCCAGTTTCAACAACAAGTAGATTCTACTTTAAAGACTTTGCAAACACAGATTGGGCAGCTTGCCACTTTGGTGAATGCCATGCAGCAAGCTCAAGGATCAAACCAACAACCCTTGGAAGAACATTCTGTTTTTCAAATAGATTTGATTTCTGAAATTGTTGATGATACTTGTAGTGATTTGTTTGCATCTGATTTTCCATCATTGTCTGATTTTGATGATGTTTATTCTTGTGATATTTGTACTGAAACTAAAATTTGCTCTGTTTGTGCTGAAATTGAGGTTGCCTTGCAAGTTGATATTCTTACTGCAGATGAGGTTGCAAATAAAGTTGTTCATGTAGATAAAGCTCTTGACATCCCGACTGTCTCAAACACTCCTTCTATTGAGCAGCCACCTTCCCTCGAGCTGAAGCAACTTCCTGAAAATATGAAATATGCTTATTTAGAGATGAATGAAAAACTACCGACTATAATTTCTTCTAACCTTGATTTCGATCAAGAAAATAAGCTTTTGCAGGTTTTAAGGAAGCATAAAAAGGCATTTGGTTGGACATTGGCTAACATTCCTGATCAGATCACCTTCACGTGTCCATTTGACACTTTTACTTTTAGAAGATTCTTTGATCCTGGAATAAAAGGCGAAGATACTAATAAAAATTTCAAGTTCAATGGACATTACCCAAAGCTATTCCATGACAGCCCCACTTTGGAAGAAGAAAATGTAGAATATATCTCTTTGGGAAAGGCTGCTTATGTGATCACCTATCCTCCTTGACTACTCGGGTGTGTTCTTTCCTCTCTCTTCTCTCTCTTATTTTATGTTTGTTTCTTTCATTGAGGACAATGCATATTTTAAGTGTGGGGGAGGAAATACTTTATTTTCTTTGTTTTTGTTCTTTGTTTTGTTTTGTTTTTATTTTCTTTCAAAAAAAATTGCATTTTTGTTGAAAGTTTTAGGCTATAAAATAATTTGAGGTCGAGTTTGCGGAGACTTGGGAAAAATTCACAAGATCGGTATCGTTTTAACACCGTAAGTCTCCTACATATGGAAATTGAGTTGAATTTTTATTATGACATAGCCTTAAATTCTCATTCTCTGACAGCTCTTGAGTAGTTTATTTCAGCAGTCAGCACCATCTCACACACACTCTACGCAGGGAAGCCGATGAATATAAGTGAGTGTTCCGGAAAAAAAAAGAGAAAAAAAAAAATAAAGGAATGCACCTTCTAAGTTTGATGACCTTCAAAAAAAAGTTGGAAATAAGACTCTTTTGTAGTTGGTTCAGCGGTTTCTGGTGCTGAACTTGGTAGAGCGGATTACGGTCCGATCCCCCGCAACTACAATTGAGTAGGCAAATGGTTATGCCACTTAAGTATCAGAACCCCGTGCAGAAAAGGATCAGAGTCACTAACCGGTCGCCTTGCTATGAGTGTGTGGAGATAACGGGCTTAATGTGATTGCACCTGAATGAAAAAGAGCCAAAGAATGATGAGTAAGTTAGGCTTTAATATAATAACATGATTCGAGTTGATTTGTGTATTCAGGAGGTTTATGTATGCATAACTGTGAATTAGTGTTTGTACAATGTCCTTAGTGTGCAAGATTAGTACCTATCGAAGCAAACTTAACCGAAGATGACTTGTAGCCTAGAATGAGTAACCGTTGATGTGTCTGTGTTTTGTTTTGTTTTTCATTTTGCTCGGAGTGCAAAAGTTCAAGTGTGGGGGAATTTGATCAGTGCATTTTGATGCACGTTCTTTCATGTTTGTATTCAAGCATTTCTTCGGTTTGCTTTGATTATTTTTATGTTTTAATGTGTTTTCATAATTTATGTTATTTTTTCACTTATTTAATTTTCGTATTTAATTTTCAGCATTAGCAGCTTTCGCGAGAAAAATCATATCTTGAGCTAGGAGTATCGGATTGAGACGTGCTACCAGTCGATGGAAAGATAAGAAAAAGACCTACAACTTTTGTTCAGAAGTCGAGAGCTGAATCGGACTGTAGCAGGGACAGAAAGTCTGTTGAAGTTGCAGAATTTTATTTGTATTTTTGTTGGGTCATTTGTAGTGGGCTGGGTCGACCCAGTTGAGTTGTAAAACGGGTTTTTGTTTTCCCCTAGGTCTAGCAGCCGTACACCATTGGAGATTGAACGGGAAAATCACGGTTCATGTACGAATTTGAGAGCTTGCAAAGAATGACTATGGTGAACTAATTTCCCAAGAATCAATTCACTGTAATCGGATGCCACTTTAAGGTTCTTTTATAATTTTCCATTAATCTGTTCCTTTGAATTATATCTATAATCACAATTACTTGCTTAATTTAATTGTTTTTACATGATAGAATTCTTTAATTTGATTGTTGTCTGCTTTTGAATCAATTTCGTGATTAGTGTAGCTTTTGCATTATCGCGTTCGATCATATTGCGTTTGCTTAATCCGCAATAGTTTTAATCCGTTTGCTTTACTCAGAATTCAGGGACAGACTTCGTATAATTGTTATTGCTCTTGTCAGTAGCTTTTGTAATCGAATAGGATCAGACTCGTTTAGGGAATTGGAATTTTATAGGGATCAATGATAAGTCGGAAGATGATATAGTGGGTTGATTCGTTTCAGCTTATTCACATAATCACTTTTCATAATCACTTATTTTCTGCATTTTTGTAATTGAACACCAAACCAACCCCCCATTCAATTACGTTTAATTATTACAAACAAGAATCCTTGAGACGATATCCGAGTTTAATTGTCGCTGTATTACGTTTTTACAAAATTACTCGTTTTGATCCGCGCGCGACAGCGGATCAAATTTTTTCAAGTATTTTCATGAAGAACTAATCGATCTAAATAATTTGCTGTATTCGGGTTCCGATACCTTGAGATTTTAGTAATTCTTATTCAGGTTTTTTATTCCTTTCAATATTAATATATGTATTTTGTTTGCTTAATCCGATTTACATATGCTATATTGATTTAATCCGATTGATTGTGTATTCCTAACTATAGTCACGATTTCGTTTGCTTAATTCGTTATCGAGTCCGTTTAATTCATGTTTGCTTAATTCATGAAACTTAATCCCGTTTACTTAATTCGGATAATAGGAACATACAACTTATACTATCAATTGCGCTTGTCAGTTGATATTATAATCGAATAGGAATAGTTGATCTGCGGTTGGAATTACGATAGTCGATGATAGGCAAAGACCGAATCAGTAAATTGTTGCTACAACTTATTTCAATAATCACTTATTTTAATCTATTTTTTTAATTGAATCTTAAACCAACTAAAACCCCATTAATCGTTACTATCATTGGTTAATTCATTCAAGAATCCTTGTGAGAATGATAATCCGAGTCAATTTGTCGCTAACTACGTTTTTTGTCAAAAATACTCATTTTTGATCCGCGCGCGACAGCGGATCAAGGATACTCATGATTTTCAAAATCGGGAGGTTATGAAACATACACTTCTTCACTTATAACCATTAAGGAAAGCACTTTTCACGTCCATTTGAAATAGTTTGAAATCTTTAAAACATGAAAAGGCTAGTAAAAGACGTATAACATCGAGGCGAGACTGGAGCATAAGTTTCCTCATAATTTATGCCTTCATCTTGGTTATATCCTTGGGCCACTAGTTGGGCCTTGTTCCTTGTTATCACTCTGTTTTCATCCAATTTATTTCTAAAAACCCACTTAGTGCCTATAACTTGATGTTCTCGCAGAGGTGGTACAAGGTCACACACATCATTTATTTTAAATTGATTCAACTCATCATGCATGTCCATAAGTCAATGCTCATCAAGTAAGGCCTCTTTTGTGTTTTAGGTTCAATTTGAGACACGAATGCAAATTGATAACCGAAACTATCTTAGAGTGTGTAGTAACGCCTTTGGTGATGTCTCCAATAATGTTGTCGAATGGATGGTCTTTGACAGTCTTCTAAGCAAAGAGAAGGTCATTCACTTCAGTTGGACTCTTTTCCTTCTCTTTTACAGGTTCTTCATCTTCCTCCTTCTCAGGTTCCACCACCTTAGGATGATCAGTTCCTTTTTTGGTGTCTTTAAGTATGTCTCTTAAAGATACATCTCCATCATGAAAATAAATACCTTTACCGATATTTCTCGGATAAGATTCGTCAAAAGTGACATGATCTGGCTCTTCAACAGTAAGTAATCTCTTATTATAAACTCTATAGGTTTTGCTTGACTGAGAGTATCAAAGGAAGATACCTTCGTCAGCTTCCAAATCAAATTTTCCAAGGTTTTCCTTACCATTATTCAATAAAAAACACTTACATCCAAAGATATGAAGACGTGATAAATTTGATTTTCTACCTTTGAGAAGTTCATAAGGTGTTTTGTTTAAAATAGAACGTATAAGTATCCTATTTAAAACATAATACAACGTGCTTATCGCATCGGCCTAAAAATATTTAGGTAGACTATTCTCATTTATCATAATTCTTGCCAACTCCTCTAAATTTTGGTTTTTGCGCTCCAAAACACCATTTTGTTATGGAGTTTTGGGAGTGGGAAAATCATCTTCAATGTCATATTTATCACAATAATCCTCAAAGAGGTGGTTTTCAAATTCACCTCCATGATCGCTTCGCATTGAAACTATGTTTAAACTCATCTTACTTAGGGACAACTTTGTAAAACATGTGAAAGCCGAAAAAGATGGTCCAACAAAATATAGAATAGTCGTCTACAATAACAAAACCATAGTAATTACCACCTAAACTTTTAGTCCTTTAAGGACCAAAAATATCCATATGGAGAAGATTAAGAGGTCTAGAAGTTGAAACAATATTTTTAGATTTAAAAGAGACTCTTGTTTGCTTTCCCATTTGGCATGCGTCGCATAGGTGGTCTTTTGAAATTTAATTTTAGGTATACCAACAACTATATCCTTTGAAACCACTTTTTTTAGTAAATCAAAATTGACATAGGCTAAGCTTCAATTCCATAACCAAGAGTCTTCACTCATGGTTACTAAACACTTAGTACTTGTCAAAGATACATCATCCAAGTTAAGCATATAGATATTATTTACCCTCAAACCCTTAAATTAGTAATCTTTATTTTCATTATGTTCAATCATGCAACGATTATTTGGGAAGGTTATTTTATAGCCTTTGTCGCATAGTTGACTAATGCTAAGTAGATTATGTTTAAGGCCTTCAACAAGTATAACATCAAAGATAGTAGTAGAAGAGGGATTACCTACACTACCTTTACCAAGTATAATACCCTTATTATTGTCTTTGTAGGTCACATAGCCCTTCTTCTTTGTTGTGAAATCAATGAATAGGGAAATGTCACTAGTTATATGCTTTGAGCATCCACTGTCGAGAAACCATATTCTCTCCATGGAGCCAAGATGTTCAACCTACAAGATCAAATAAGAGTGATAGGTACCCAATTTTCATTGGGTCCTTGAGAGTGAGTGGAAAATTTATTGCACTTAGGCAACCATTGAAATACACCTTTAGGAACCAAGTATCTTCTAAAGTTTCATTTTGCAATGGCATGACCTTTCTTGCAACAATAATGACAAGTCAAGTGATGATGAAAGTGACTTTTTCTATTTGATTCCCTTACAATAAATTTATAATTTTTGTACAACACGTTTAAATATCTTTTAAATTTTGTTGGATCAATAATGAAGGTAACTTTTGGTTCTAATGCCTTGTTCAATTTGGATTTTAGAGTAATAACTTATTTTTTCCAAATGTGATAGGTTTCACAACCAAGCCAAGTAGACTTTTCATCCTCAATTTTAACTTTTGAAACCTATAATATGGTTTTCTTAAGAGTTTCCATTTCTTTTTTCGTTTCTAAAACCTTGGCTTCTAAGTATGAATTTATTCTTTTATTTGAAGCCAAGCTTTTAAAAGCTTCTTTAGCTTCACCATCTATACTTTCAAAAGCAATTTGTAAATCATAATAATACATTATATCGATAAGTTCATATTTGGAATGACTTACACTCTTCTTATTGTGCTTGGCCATGAGGCAAAAATTTTCCATTTCAACAATTTCACATGAGCTACTCGTCTTGGAGGATTTACTATCGCTATACTATGCGATGTATGCTCTTCTAGGCTACTAGACTTATTTTGTTAACCATTTCCTTTATCCTTCTTAAGCAATGGACAATTCGGCTTGTAATGACCAACTCTTCCATAATTATAGCATGAACCTTCAGATTTTTCCTTCTTACTTTCATCTTGCTTTAAGGTATTTTATTGTCTTCTATAGTTGATGTGATTCTCGTCAGAACGCTTCACTTCATTTCTTTTAATATAATTATGGTACCTTCTAAAAAACATCCCCATTTCTTCACCATCTGAACACTCCCCATCTATAGTAGAGGACTTAGACCTAGAAGCCACAAGAGCAATTAACTTATTATCTACCTTATTTTCCTTGTTCTTCTCCTTTTAAGCTTCTTCTCATGCTTCTCCAAGCAAATAAGCTCTTTTTCATGTTCTTCGAGTTTTCCAAATAAAGTAGTAACATCTAATGTAGAGAGACTGTTAGCTTCCTTGATTGTGGCGACCTTCGGTTTTCATTCCCTATTAAGACATCTTAAAACTTTGTTAGTAGAAATTTCATTAGAAATGGGTTATAAAGTGCATTGAAACGGTTTACAAGATGATTGAACCTTTTTTCATATCGGCAATGGTTTCACCATGCTTCATATGAAAAAGTTTAAACTCTTGGTTCAAATGATTGATTATAGCTTGTTTGAGCTCATTTGTGCCCTCATGGGTAACTTGCAATGAGTCTCACATAGCTTTAGCGGTTGTTGATAACACTGAATCACATTGCGTATTTGACTCGGATTGCACATGCTTATTAGGTTTTTATTGTCATTTTCTTGTGTTATGTTTGCTTTTTGTCCTATTTTCAGGTACTTTGCCCTACAAGAGCCTTTTGTGAAGAAACGAAGCCAAACGAGCAAGAAATAAAAGTTTTTATGGAAAATTGTACACATGGCGTCCAGCATGGCGTCCGCCAAGGGGGGTGCCATGACGTGTAAGCTGTAAACCGGTGGTAACTGTCATGTTCCCATGATTCTTTCATTTTGTTCACATGGCGGGTGCCATGGTGGGGATGACGGGCGCCATCTTTGTTGGCTTGTTCCCACTAAGGATAGTTGGAGGGGAACTTTGTCTTTTCCTAGCTTTTCATAATCTCTATAAATAGGTGTCTTCATTTCACTCGCCAAGCATCCAACTTAGTTCACAACACTAAGCCTTAAAGTTCACCATTGTAAAAGCGATAATTCGTCACATCGGGGGGTTATCGCACTTGAGTTGTAGTTAGGTTGGAGCACTGTATAAACATTCTTGCCGCCATTTTACTCTCCAGTCAAATTTTACTTTCTAGTCAAGTTTACTTTCTAGTGTACCAGATTAAAGTCTCTGATTTGGAGCAGGTTTCTTATTCAAGTATATTTGCATTTACGTTTTATTTATCTTGCATGCTTTACTTTATTTACTTGTTTGTCTTGCTTTTACCTACTTGTTTATTAACTTGCACATTTTATTTGCCTGATCTTTTAAATATTATTAATTCTGCTATGTTGATTTCTATTTCCATGTCTGACTAAATCTTTAAAGGTTAGGATGTAAGGATCGTCGTTAAGATGATACTCCATAATTTGTATCTATAGAAATGCTTTAGGGGTTGTTTTGATTTTAACACAAGTTTTCAGTACTTATTTTGGTTGGTAACTACGAAAGTAGAGTGGAGATATAGTTGGGTAAGATCGAAAGTCGTCCAACTCTTAAAGATAAACTTGGTTAGTTTTAACTGGTCAAAAGTAGCGAAAGCACTCTGTCTGGTTAATTAGGAATTTTTAACACTATTAGAAAACGATTTTGAAACTATTTTCGGATGCGTTTGTAGGTTTAAAATCCGGATTCTTGAGCGAAAGCCATGGATCTCTTTTAAGTTAAACTTTCCAAATCAAAATCACTTTTTAACTAAGTAAAAAATTATAGTTCTTAAAAATAGGTTTACTACTTTAACGCAACAAGCACCCTTCATAAGTGATAATGAAGGGCATTAATTAGAGAGTAAACTCGATTCTGAATACGCGAAAGTGACAGTTCCTATTAAATTGATTCTTTTCATAGTAGAAAATATTGCCCCATAAGTAATTCTATTTAGAAACAATTGGAGTATTTCCTAACTAATGTGAATTACATCTGAGCCTGCATTTTTTATCTGAATTTATTTACTTCATTATTTCCTTTTCTGTGTACGTGAATTTACTTATTGGATTTGCCTTAGATAAACACCGTAACAATAGAAATCGATAGATTGATAATTTGGTCTCTGTGGGAATGATAATCTTTTGTATTACTTTGACGTGTTCCGTATACTTGCGGATAGCAACCACATCATCAAGTTTTTAGCCCCATTGTCGGGGACCAATTACGTCAAATTTTCGTACCCTGTTGTTACACCGTCTAGACTAAGGCCCTGTTAGCCGGTAAATACGAAAAACTCGCAGTACCGGAAGTTTATTGGATCGAATAGCAGAACTAGAATGATACGCTCGCGCACGTTGTTTGCTCAAAAAAATTAGGAGAGCAATGGCCGAAGATCAAAACCGAAGACCACTTAAGGAATTCGCCCAGCCTTCTAACGAAGAATCCAGTTCTAGTATAGTAAACACGGCTATTCCTGCTAATAATTTCGAATTAAAACCCTCTTTATTATAACTAGTACAACAAAACCAATTCGCGGGTCTCGCTATAGAGAACCCAAATCAACATTTAAAAGTTTTTATCCAATTAGCTGATACGTTCAAGACCAACGGTGCTTCGCCTGAGGCAATTCGTCTAAGACTATTCCCGTTTTCCCTCAGAGATAGAGCATGGTCTTGGTTAGATTTCCTTTCCGACTAACTCGATAACTACTTAGGAAGACCTCAGGAGAGTGTTCCTTGCAAGATATTTTCCCCCAAGTAAGACCGTTGTCCTTCGAAACCAAATAACCAGATTCACTCAAAATCAAGGTGAATCACTTTTTGAAGCTTAGGAAAGATATAAAGAACTACTAAGAGCTTGTCCACACCATGGCCTAGAACAATGGATGATTATTCACACCTTATATAATGGACTTCACTATAACACAAAGATATCCAACGACGCTGTCGTCGATGGTGCTCTGATGAACAAACCTTACCCCGACGCTTGCGCTCTCATCGAAGATATGGCACAAAACCATTACCAATAGGAGTCGGAGCGAGCATCAGTGGAGAAAAGGGAGACCAAAGGAGGAATACATGAGGTAAATTGTATGGACATGATGAAAGCTAAAATGGACGCTTTAGCCCTGAAGGTTGAACACATGTATACAAATCCTATAGCTACAGTAGCTGTAGATTGTGAAATATGTGGAACCAAAGGACATCTTGCACCAGAATGCAATCTGTTAACTGAATCAAACTCAGACCAGGTCAATTATGCCCAAGGAAACCCGTTTTCAAACACTTACAACCCTGGATGGAGGAATCACCCAAACTTCTCTTATAAAAACAATAACCCTATCTAAAGCTCTACACCTCAAAGACCACCAGGTTTTCAAGCTCGAAAACAAATCCAACCTATGCAGGTCGTTCCTCAAAAGCCAAACCTTGAGAAAATTATGGAGAACTTCATTTCGGCCCAAACTCAGCAAAACAAAGAGTTCCTAAACCAAGATATTCATGTAAATGAACTGATCACACAATTAGGAACTAAGGTTGATTCGATAATCACTCACAATAAGATGCTTGAAACCCAAATCTCATGAATAGCACAACAACAAGCTCCCCAGGCCACACCTGGAGGGCAATTTCCTGGACAACCTCAACCTAACCCCCGAGGGCAAGCTAACGATGTTACCCTATGAAGTGGGACCATTTATGACGAACCTGTAAAACCATCCTTGAGTGGATCAGAGGCTTCTAAGAAAAACGTTGTGTCTACAGATGAAGTAGAGGAACTAGAGGGACAAAAAAGACCAGGAAGTGAAAGATAAGGGGGAAGATAAAGATAAAGTTTATGTTCCACCCTCTCCTTATAAATCACCAATTCCATACCCGCAAAGACATAAACAGACCAAAATTGATAACCAATATAAAAAGTTTATAAAGGTGATCGAGAAACTCCACGTAGAAATCCCATTCACCGAAGCCATCACCCAGATACCATCTTATGCTAAATTCCTTAAAGACATCTTGACCAACAAACATAGGCTTGATGATCCCAAACCTTTAGAGTGCAACTCCATTGCTGAGAATAAACTTGCTAAGAAGGAGAAAGATCCCGGAAGCTTTTCCATACCTTGTATTTTAGGGAATCATGTTATAGACAAAGCATTCCTAGACTTGGGAGAAAGCGTAAGCTTAATGCCTTTAGCCGTGTGTAGAAGGTTAAACCTAGGAGAATTGCAACCGACTAAGATGTCTCTTCAATTAGCCGATAGATCTGTAAAATATCCAATAGGCATATTAGAAGAATTCTAGTTAGAATCGGCCAACTTTATATCCCAATAGATTTCGTGGTAATGGACATTAAAAAAGACGACGAAATCCCAATCCTCCTTGGTAGACCTTTCTTATCAACAGCGGGAGCCCTAATAGATGTTAAAAGAGGAAAATTAACTTTTGAAGTAGGTGATGAAAAGATAGAATTTATAATTTCCAAATTCCTAATGGCACTAGTTATAGAAGACTCGTGTTATGCCATCAATATCATTGATGAATGCATAAGGGAGCTAGATCAAGAAGGACCTCCCAAGACAATGAAATTTCTCTCGACTCCCATAAGAGAAGACGACGGATTTGGAATGGAGCCTTACATGGATGCCAACCTTTATGAATGGTTAGCACTTACCCTAAACTATATGCCGTGTCCTAAGAAACCATCCATAGAACTTAATGAACTACCCAAGAATCTAAGATATGAGTTTTTAGATGAAGAACTAAATCTCCCTATTATAGTGAGCGCCACCTTGAATGAAGATGAAACAAATCAAATTTTAGATATCTTGCGAAAGTATCCCTCAGATTTAGGATATAACATATCTGATCTCAAAGGGATAAGTCCATCTGTGTGCATGCACCGGATCTTGCTGGAGGAAGATTCTAAACCTTCCAGAGAACATCAACGAAGGATAAACCCTATAATGAGCGATGTGGTTAAGAAAGAAGTACTAAAACTACTAGAGGCTGGTATAATTTATCAAATTTCAGATAGTGAGTGGGTGAGCCCTATACTTGTGGTACCTAAAAAAGGAGGTGTCATAGTTGTGGAAAATGAGAAAGGCGAGCATGTAGCTAAGCATGTGGAAAACGGTTGGCGTATGTGCATCGATTATAGAAAACTAAATAAGGTAACTAGGAAAGATCATTTCCCTCTCCCATTCATAGATTAAATGCTTGAACGTCTAACTAGACAATATTACTTTTGCTATTTAGATGGACACTCGGGATTTTTCCAAATTCCTGTTCACCCCGAAGACCAAGAGAAAACAACCTTTACATGCCCTTACGGAACATTTGCCTATAGACGAATGTCATTCGGACTTTGCAATGCCCCGACTACCTTCCAATGCTGCATGATGTCAATATTCGTAGATTTCCTCGATGAGAATATGGAAGTTTTTATGGACGATTTATCGGTATGCAGATTCAGTTTTGAAAACTGTCTAGCTAACCTTGAGAAAATTCTAGAAAGATGCGTAGAAGCAAACCTTGTGCTAAACTGGAAAAAATGTCACTTTATGGTTACCGGAGGAATATTATTAGGACACATAGTCTCTGAAAAAGGCATTGAGGTTGATAAATCCAAAATAGAGGTTATAGAAAACCTCAAACCACCTAACACCATTAAGGAAGTCCGAAGCTTTCTTGGACACGCCGGTTTCTATCGACGCTTTATTAAAGACTTCTCTAGAATAACCAAACCTCTGACTAGCCTTCTAATGAAAGATGTCGAGTTTATTTTCGATGAAAAATGTATTGAAGCATTCAAACTTTTGAAACAAGCACTGATTTCTGCACCTATTATGCAACCTCCAGATTGGAACCAACCTTTCGAAATCATGTGCAATGCTAGCGATTATGCTGTTGGTATTGTTCTAGGGCAAAGAAAAGACAAGAAATTACATGTAATTTACTATGCCAGTAGAACCCTGGATGCCACCTGTCGCATTACGCGAAAAACCGGCGGGAAAAGACACAGAGCCGCCACCGTGCGTTATTTATCCCAAAGGAGGGAAAGGAAACGCTCGAAGTAAACCTGGAAAGGAAATGGCCTTACGACCGGATATGCAAGGATCGGGAGTCGGTTATGCGAAGGGAAGGTATTAGCACCCCTACACATCCGTCGTACTCGACGGGATCCACGCTCAGAAAGAATAGAAGAAAGGTTGCTAAATAACTGCTCAAAAACTGCACAAAACTGGAATAGAACACAGATGAAAGACGGAAGAAGGGATATGGGGAACGTGCTCGCTAGGACATCGCATCATATGCATACGTATCTTCTCTAACCAGAGAAAGAATTAGAGCACTCGTAGCTCGGCTAACGCACGCCAAAACAAAACACTGAAAGGAAGACGCTGAGACGTCAAACGAAACACACAACTGGAAACCGAATGCCAATCGCTGGACTTACATCAGACTCCAAACAAACAAAAAACAAACGGGAAACCGAATGCCAATCGCTGGACTTACATCAGACTCCGAACAAACACACGCAAATAGGATACAGAATGCCAATCGCTGGTCTTACATCCATCTCCTAACACACACAACACAAAAGGGTTGAAAAAGAAAAAGGGCGCCCGGAGAGATCTGCTCATCTCCTGCCTACGTACCTCATATGGTATGAGGATCAGGGCAACGTAGTTCCCCTTAACAGGGAAAAAACTTCTATCCTAACCAGAGACTAGGGAGATAACAGACTACTAGGGAGACTACGACTCGAGCCTAGAAGTTGTCATGCATACGATCCCTATGTTGAAGTCTCTAATCAGCACCTAACTCGCACAGGGAGCAAGCTAGCCTAAACATCAATCAAGTAAGCAAACACAAGCACATGAGAGCAAGCACACACACTATATGCAAACAAGTGGCTCATACAAGGCTGGGCTTTAGTCGAGGGGTCAAATCAACCTCGACAAACAAGCCAGTTCTGTTATGGGTGTTTTGAGCTCTTAACCCTAACATTGAGAGTTAGGGTGAAGCAGATGAAATAGGAAATGAGAATCAGACCTCATAGCTCTTAACCCGGGCCTGGGTGAGCTTGAATCAATGAAAGTGTGGGAGTCCAGAATGTGGGACTCTACTCCACATGACCGACTCTATATACAATGATCTTGGGTGTTTATTAAAAATGCATTAGCACGTAGTGCGAGCAAGATGAATGACTTAACTGAATAGCAGGGGATGGATTGCACATCCCTTCTATCTGCCAATGCCTCTTCACTTAGGAGGTCTTTACATGTACAAGGCACAAAGATAGACAAGCACAAACATTGCCTCTTAAGGAGGGCTTCAGACAGGTGCCTGCCACAAAAACAGCAGGTCTTCCAGACTACATGAAGTTAAGAAATTTACCTAAGTGGTATGCCAACCACAAGCAAAGCAAAGCAACTCAAGTAATGAGTTAAAGCTACTAAAGTACCTGTAAGAAAATCAAACAAGTCAATATTCACATTCAGACAAACTAAATAGACAGTCAACAGTCAGACAACCAATATACACAATGCAAGTCAACAACTCAAGTGAGTTAGCCACCCAAGGACCTACAACACAATCAAAATTAGTTAAACAAAGCAAATTGTGTCTCAAGCAAAGAGATCACATCATCCATTAGGACTTATTGCTTGAACCTGAAAAGCAAAACTCAAAAGATGAGTACAAAACCCCTAGGGCAAATCCTAGGGTCAAAGGTGGAGAAAAAATTCAAAACAGCAACCAAAACTCAACATGAAGCAACTACATTCAATCAAGAACATGTCCTAAAAAGGACCAAGTCAAAATCATTAAGCAAAGTCATGTAGTGAGCAAGAGAAGACAAAGCAAGCAAAAGGTGCATACAATTGGTCATCAAGACTCAAAATTCCGTATTAAAACAGAAATGACTTAAACAATTCTGGAAATTTTTATGAGCAATCAACATGTCAAACATAATCATCATGCCAAAAATTATAAACATAGGAGCTCAATTGGCAAGGCAATGAAAATAGAGAAGATCAACATCAAATTGTGTGACACACATTGTCACACCATATTAGCACATGCCTAAAACAGAAATGGAAAATGATAAAAATGCACAACCAAGCCTCAAAAATCACACAACATGTTGAGAATCAGCACACAAAATTTCATGGCAATTGGATCATTATTGAGCATTTCACATTAGGATGAATGAGGCATGGTACAAATGCATACATGTTTAATTAGTTTAGCACCATTAAAATTCCAGCCATGCACAATTCCAGAAATCCACATCAAAAAATAGAAGACATTCATATGATCATGTAGAAAAAAATCTGGAATTAATTGGATCATTATTCTATTTTTTATGGTTTTTTGAATATCATGCATAAAATGAAATTAAAATTGCCAAAACATGAAGAAATAATGAAATGAATTGAAGAAATGTGGAAATGCGCCAGGCCAGGATCGAAGTGTGTACAGGCGCTACATGAAACTACGTCGTTTTGGACAATAGTAATTAAAATGAAAAAATGAAACGCGCGCTAGGTGGTATCGAACCCAGGATTTGGACATGACCAGCGCTTCTACAGTGTTCTTCAGCGCTTGAACCAGAGGTGCCCTAGGTTGGCCATGCGCGGTGGTGCTAGCGGCGGAAACCACCGTCTTCTTCATGAAGACGGTGGGTGAACAGTAACGTTCATGATTTTTTTTTCCAGAATTTGCAATATTATACACCAATCGATTCGTCTGGACATGTAGGTTCCAAATCCACTATCATTTTGGCCTAATTCCTCATATATCATGCAAATCGATGAAAAGAAAATTTAACATCCAAACTTCTACTCAACATAACTCAGCCATTTCTTAACCATTTTTCAAGATTTTTACATCAGTGTGATCAGCAAGCAAAGCTCTACAACTCTATGTGCATAAAAAAGAGAATTAAGAGATTCGAAATTTGCACCTTCTTGAAGCTCCAACAATGGCAGTAGTGAATTCTGGTGATTCAAGGCTTGGCACGTGTGTGGATCTACTCCTGAGCACTTGTTATGAAGCTTTATGAATGAATTGAGGCTTGGAGAGGCTTAGATCTAGCTCAAACAACAATTTCCATCTTCATGTTCTTGCTTGGAGTATGCACAAATTCTGCTCGAATTCAATGATCCAATGCTTGATCTACACTAAATCAATATCAGAGAACAAGAATATGGAAGAAAATCACTAGCTTATGTGAAGAAAATTTGAATTTGGATTGGGAGAAAATTTTGGAGGGAAAAAAGTTTGAGATCTAGAAATGATGAATAATGAGAATTCTGTTAGGATTAACCTTTTATATGCTTGCCTAATCATGCTGAAAAATTAATTAAGCTTTGGTTAATTGGAGATTAGTGAGAAATAAGGTGTTATGCAAAAATTGGTTTTTCCACCCCATGCATGCAATCCCACGTGAACAGTGCATATGGCCATGCAATTTCACTTAAAACCCTCTTATGAACACAATGGCAATGGTGATTTGTTCCCATGATGCACCAATTTCAAATTTGCAATTTTCCCTCCAAAATAAGCATGAATATGCAAATGGTCATGTGATTAAAATTCATGCAATGTGATGAATGGTTTGGAAAATACATGTCATGAGAAGAAATATGCAAAAAGAGGCACTTATTTTGGAGTTCTAGATCAAAAGTTATGGCTTGTTGAAGTTCCATGCACATTTGGCAATGATTTGATCATATCTCCTCAACCATTATTCAGATGCTCATGATCTTGGACTTTTTGGAAATGGGAGAGAAAGATCTTCAACTTTCATGTTGGACAAAATTTCATTTGAAGCTTCTTTAATGTTGGAAAGTTGAGTTGAAGTTGGTCCAAAAACCTTCTATTTTTGGAAACTTTAAATTACAGGTCACTTTCCATTTTGGGAAACTTTTGATCTGGCTTCAAAATCTTCAAGGTATGAGTTTGACATGTTGAATAAACCTCTTTGGGACATGAATGAAGTGTCTCAAACCATTTCTCCACCTCCTAGCCCTCAGTTGACTTGCAGTTGACTTTTATGGGCCCCAGATGACCTGAAACTGCACTGTGGACTTTGAGCCTCTAGCACCTGGTCAAATTACTTCAAAATGAACCTTGGCTCATATAAGCTCTATAGAACAACCATATGGCCTTTATCTCATGGAGAAGCTTGCTCCTTGGTACTTAAGAATTCTCCTGATGCCAGTCTTGACTGATAAGATGCAAGGTACTATGCAATGTTAATGCAATGCAATGTTAATGTGATGTTAATGTAATGTCAATGACCTAAAAATGAAATGAATGCATGAATGGGGGGTGCAAAGTTGAGGTGCTACAGCACCCAACTTAACTATGCAACAACTGAGAAAGAACTCATCGTTGTTGTTTTTGCTATTGATAAATTTCGATCTTATCTGGTCGGAGCTAAAATTATAGTTTATACAGATCATGCAGCTATTCGATACCTGTTAAGCAAGAAGGGCGTTAAACCTAGGTTACTTCGATGGGTCCTTTTACTGTAAGAGTTTGACCTGGATATTCGAGACCAGAAGGGCACGAAAAATGTAGTTGCTGACCGCCTTTCTAGGATTGAATATTTAAAACCAGATCTAGTGCCTATAAATGACGATTTTACCTATGATAGACTTATGGCTAAAACCGAAACCATTCAGGATGATGACTCCGACTTTTCAATGGATTGGAACATTGAAAAAACTCTAGCAGTGACCAACATACCTTGGTACGTTGACTTTGTTAATTACCTAGCTGTTGATATCATACCCCCAACCTTAACTACCAACAGAAGAAGAAATTCTTTAGTAATGTAAGATATTTTTATTGGGACGAACCACTCCTTTTCAAAAGAGGGACAAACGATATTTTTTGGCGTTGTGTCCCTGAAGAAGAAGTAGAAAACATCATAAAACATTGTCACTCTACACCTTATGGTGGACATGCAGGCACATCTAAGACATGCGCTAAAATTCTCCAAGCTGGCCTTTACTGGCCAACATTATGGCGCGATGTTCATGCTTACATTGTCAGATGTGATCGGTGCCAACGTACTGGGAACGTCTCAAGACGTGACGAAATGCCATTAAGAAATATCCAAGAAGTAGAAACCTTCGATGTTTGGGGGATTAATTTTATGGGACCATTTCCATCATCAATGGGAAATAAATATATCTTAGTAGTTGTTGACTACGTGTCTAAATGGATTGAGGCTATAGCCTCGCCTACAAATGACACGCGAGTAGTGATTAAGTTATTCAAAAATAAGATATTCCCTAGATTTGGAGTACTGCACCTTGTTATAAGTGACGGTGGATCACATTTCATATCCAAATTTTTTGATAAACTTTTAGATAAATATGGAGTTAAGCATAGAGTAGCAACACCATATCACCCTCAGACTAGTGGACAAGTGGAAGTATCAAATAAGGAGATTAAACAAATCTTAGAGAAAATGGTTTCAATATCTAGAAAAGATTGTCTCAAAAGCTTAAAGAGGCATTATGGGCCTATAGAACCGCTTATAAAACCCCTATAGGAACCACCCCGTACAATTAGTTTACGAAAAATCTTATCACTTACCTTTTGAGCTAGAACACAAAGCCTATTGGGCCATTAAAACCCTAAATTTGGATTACCTAGCAGCTAGTGAAAGCGCATTCTAGACATTCATAAATTAGAAGAACTACGTTGCAATGCTTATGAAAAGGCCATAATATATAAAGAAAGAACTAAAGTGTGGCATGATAAGAGAATTGTAAAAAAGGATTTCAACATAGGCGGTCCTGTTCTCCTTTTTAACTCCAGGTTGTGACTTTTTATTGGTAAGTTGCGCTCAAGATGGACTGGCCCTTACGAGGTCTCAAAGATTCTAAAGTCTGGAGCAGTTGAAATCAAGAACCACTCTTGTAATCCCTTCATAGTAAACGGGAAAAGGCTAAAGCACTACCAAGGAGGTGACGTCCCTACTAATTACTATTTCCACACTCTGATTGATCCACCTGTCCCTACTTCTCAAATATGAGTCTCTAATCGTCAAGCTAAAGACGTTAAATAAGCGCTGCGTGGGAGGCAACCCATGATTTTTCTCTATTTTCTCACTTTATTATTTTCTTGCATTGTTTTTATTCGATGTTTTATTTATGTACTTAATTGGACTAACCTTTGTAATATTTATGTTTCAGGTTTCAGGTCCCATCACTCTCCGTAGCATTCTCCACTAACCACATTTTTCAGGAGGCAAAGTTTCGATGATATGCATGTTGTGTTCAGGGATGAAATTCAGAGAAAGCTATATGCGGTCCTATCTGAGCGTCCCATGTTACCCACTAGGTACCTTGACCCTGATTTCATGGAAACCTTAGGTCTTGAGGCAAGTCTGAGGTACCTATGCAATCAACTTCAATGGGAAGAATATGTTGATGTCATGCATGTAACCTACAGGAACCTAACCCTGGAATTCTTAAGCTCCCTCAACTATGAACCCTACATTGGAATTGGTTCTTAGAGAGGCTATATTAACTTCAGATTGTTTGTAATTGAGTACACCTTCAATCATAAGGAGTTTGTTGAGTTACTTGGTTTTCAGTGTGGCCTTGATGATATGCCTGAAATCCCTTTAGGCTATTTTATGCAGGATGAGATAGACAAATTCTTGAGTGATATCACAGAAGGAAGGATCCCTGACCCTTCTACCCAGTTGTCCAACATAATCTATAACCCAATCTTCTGATACTTCCAGATGATCCTAGCCCACACTTTCCTTGGAAAGAGTGATATTGATACCCATGTTAGTGCTGAGGAAATCCTTTTTCTATTTTGTATCACCGAATCACGCCCTGTAGCCTCTGGAAATTTTCTGATTGACAACCTTAACCTTACAACCAAATCTTCTGAAGGACTTATGTGGGAGGAACTATGACACATATAGCATCTGCCCTGGGTCTTGATAGAAAATTAGTTCACCTGACTTCTTACTGTGGCTACACCCTGATGGATTTTACCTTCTGTTTAGATTGTGGCCTGATGAGGAGAGCCTCCTTTAACCCGAACCAATATAAGCTCCTGATCAATCATGAGACCATCCATTACTTTACTTTACCTGATCCCACGAAGACTAATGTCCATGATAAAGCAAATTGGACATACGCCTTAGAGGGCCAGGATGAGACACCTGATGTACCCAGATCCCCTCCAGTACCAGAATACCATCCCTTGCCACCATCAGATAGAACCACAGTGCTTTCTGTCATACCCCAAAATTTGCCCGTTGGTATTATGAAGCGTTTCTCAAGACTCTCCGACTTATTCTGCAAGGCACCGACACCAAGTGAACAAAAGCCCAGCTTACAACAGGCCCAACCCAAAAGTGGCCCAAAATAGCTTGCTCGCTAGGCGAACAATCCCTTCGCCTAGCGAACGTTTCATCATGCAGCTCGCCCAGCGAAGCGTTGGATCCAGAACAAGGCCCAGACCTAGCTTGCTCGCTAGGCGAGCAATTCCTTCGCCTAGCGAAGCTGGCAGAAGTCTGAAATTTTGGATCTTATTTTAAGCCCATTAGGTCACCATTGCCACTACTATAAATACATGCACTTCTGCCACGAAAAAGAGAGACCAACAGACACAGACGGAGGAAAACGGAGAAACAACACGGAAAAAGCAGAGAAAGGCGGACGGGAACCCTAGCACGGAAATTTTGACGGCCACGCATCCGCACCGGAGTTACCATTCAGCATCATCACTAGATTGCAAACAGGTTTGTTTATCATTACCATTTTATGTCTTCATTCCATAAGTTTTAAATGCATAACACCTCATGACATATTGAATTTTTGGATATGAGATCATACTTTGCATGAAAGCTCAAATGTGCCTGAACATCATGAATATTGGACCATGTTATTTCTGTAATTGAAGGTGATAAAATGTGTAACATGCTGGAGTCATACTGTTCTGAAATTCCAAACCCGTGGTCGCTCGCCAGCTCATCGCTAGGCGAGCCTGCAGCGAGCCTTCGCTGAGCCTTCGCTAGGCGAGGCAGAAGCGAACGGGACAGTGACTGCTTTGTCCCTTTGCTGTTCCATTTTATGTGGATTTCATTTTTGTTGCATCATTTGGCCTGAACTCTAATTGTTATGTGCATTCTATGGCATTTTATGGTATTAATCAAATCATATTTTATCCTTATGCTCTAACCCGTGTGTTGAATGATGTAAAAGCTTCCATGAAGTGGCCGGCTAGGTATCCTTAGGTGTGAGAGATTTTCATGGAGATGGATTCCAAATTACTTCACCTCAATGTGAAGATTCATATTGATTATTGATTTTAATATATCTATTTTAATGTATTGATTGATTTTAATGTATTGGTTTTAATTGGTTTTGATGTGGAAATTCACCATAATTACCTAATGAACCTAAAACATGGACTTTAAATAAATGATATTGGACCTCTCTTTATTACCCCCACGATTACAATATTACGGTCATGTCCCGCGAATATGGGGATATCCTTAGCGAAGACCCTTCGGTAAAATCATCATAGTCCCTCGGATGTTGCCTTCGAAAATACCATTTTGTCCCTCGATGACCCTTCGGTGTAGCCTACGGTTAAATGATGATCGTCCCTTCTAATGCTAAGGTATCCTTACAACTGTTGCCTTCAATGACCTATCGATGACCCTACGATGACCCTTAAACATCCCAAGGGTAAAACTACTTACTTCTCAATAGTAAGGACAGTTTTACCCTCATAAGGATAGGAAACGCCCGGAAAGACCTCGGACAGGTATAACCTTAATTGCTCATTCATAACCTAAAAAAACACTTTTCACACCCCACCCATTTCAAACATCCTTTTTAGAAAATCACCACTTAGCATATATCCGTACTAGGATCATTGCAAGTTATATTTTTCTAAGCTATTTTCAAAATTAGACGAGATAATCACTTTGTATATATTCATGCAAGAATCATTACAAAGTTAAATTCTCATTTTCAAAACCTTTTTTATACATTTTTCAACCACCTTTTTCAAACAAAGAAAACATAAATGATTGAGCAATTAAGAGCCCATGGATAACCATGGATACAAAGGGTGCCTAACACCTTCCCTTTGTATAAAGTACCTCCCGAACCTAAGAATTTAAAATTAAGGTCTTTCCTGTTCTTTTCCACCTTTCCTTAAGGGATAAAAGAAAAGTCGGTGGCGACTCTTGCTAACCGCGACATTGCGATTATAAATCCAAAAAAAGTCAGTTCACCGTATGACAGAACTGGCGACTCTGCTGGGGAATGTTAAAGAGAGGTCCATCTTTGAAAAAATCATTTATGTTTTTGGGTTGTTCCTTCTTTTAAGGGTATTGTTGAGTGAAAGATCCTACACCCGGATCTAGTGTACCTTAGGTAAGTAGCAATAGATCATCGCGACTATCCGGCGTATACTGGAATGGCCAAAATGATAGCTACGGTTAATGTGGCACTTTGGTCGTCCTGATGGTCCTCATGTTATTTGAGGAAAAATTTGGCTTCCGCGTGGTGTCATCAAAACATTAACCAGACCTTTAGAACCCTAATTGACTCATCCTAGCCATTAGAAAGTAGTGAGATAACTGACTTCGGTTCCGACTGAGGTTGGTTGATACTCGATGCTACACTCTTTGAGATTGGACTTTAGGAAAGCTTCGGTCAACCACTTGGTGTTGCATTGAAGTGGACTTAAAGAAAGGTCGATGATCTGAGATCCTTCTAGAACCCGGTTACTATTCTAGGACAGGTTGAACCAACCAAACTTCAGTGGGGAGGGTACTTACCTATGGAACTCATGCAAGCCTTAAAACCTAGGGATAATTGTTGTGTGACATGCTTGTGCTTGCATAACATCATAACATCATAACATCATAACATCATAGCATCATCATACTAACCATTTCAAGGATTTAGGAATTTAGCTTTGCTCTTTGAACAGGTTATGGCTTCCAGGAAGACTATTCGGATCAATCTTGTAGCAATCTCTCCTCAACTCAAGGATTTGGTGTCAGAACTCCCCGATCATGCTCAATTCAACAAGAAACATGGTCATCTCCTCAATTTGGTTACCACTGGTTTCAAAGAAGATATGATGAGAGTCCTATTCCAGTTCTTCGATCCTAAGCATCATTGCTTCACTTTCCCAGATTATCAGTTGGTACCCACATTAGAAGAATTCTCCCAGCTGCTTGGGATACCTATCCTGGATCAAATACCTTTCAGTGGTTTAGAAAAGATGCCAAAGTCTGAAGAAGTTGCCGCAGCTTTACACATGACGAAATCTGACATTGAGACCAATTGGGTAACAAGAAGTGGAATTAAAGGTTTACTTGCCAAATTTCTGATAAGTAAGGCCCGAGAATTCCTAAAAGTTATGAATGTCCATGCTTTTGAAGATGTTCTAGCATTGCTAATCTATGGTTTGGTGTTATTCCCTAATCCAGACCAATTCATAGACATGAATGCTATTAAGATATTCCTCACTCATAACCCTGTGCCTACCTTGCTTGGAGATGTCTTGCATTCCCTTCACACTCGTACTATGAAGAAGCAAGGGACTCTCATGTGCTGTGTACCTTTGTTGTCTAGGTGGTTTATTTCGCACCTTCCTCAATCAGTTTTAAAGAATGATCAAAATCTGAAATGGTCCCGAAGGATAATGGCACTCTCCCATTTAGACATCCGTTGGTGTTCTAACCTCAGAGAAAATGTTATCATCATCGACCGTTGTGGGGAATTCCCTAATGTACCCCTCATGGGGATAAGAGGAGGTATTACTTATAATCCTGCCTTAGCCCTACGTCAGTTTGGGTATGCCCGGAGAGATGCTCCACATGAAATGATTATTCAAGGTACAGTGTTCGACTATGACAATGACCCTCAAAATCTCCGTCAAAAGTCTGTACGAGCTTGGGGCATGGTGAGAAGAAGCACTTTAGGCAAGAAAAATTCTATTCCTATGGAGCCTTATCTCAGATGGGTCCGCGCCAGAGCTCGTGAACTTGTCATGCCATATCTTGCAGTCAGACCATTGATTGTTGAATCGGAGGTCGAAGGAGGTACTTCCCAGATCATTTCTTACCCAGATATGCCTACTGAGGCTGAGGAATTGAAAAGATCCTGGACCCCGTTGAGAGAGGAGAGAGATGCTTTCGAAGCTCAGTTCAAGGCAGAAAGGAAGAAAGTGTTAGAGCTCACCAGTCAGCTTAATGAGGAACGAAGACTCAATGCATATCTTCGTCCAAAAAGAAGTCGCCCCTGGGAGATTTGAGATGTCATTGTATTTCACTATTATTCTTTGTGTAATGAACATTGATTAAAAAAAAAAGTAGCTTTAAACATTTCTCTCTTGTTGGTAATTTATGCAAAGTTAAATTCCAAAAGTCCTTGAAAACATTTCATGCATTGCATCGCATAACATAACATTGCATAACAGGTGTTCCAAAGGACCATATTCTCACGGTCTGCCTCTTAAACAGAAAAATGGATCTCGAACAGACTGTCAAAGATCTCCAGACTCAGAATGCTCAATTCAAGGAGATGATGCTGAGCTTAGCCAAGGGGCAGGAGGAACTAAAAGCTCTTTTGGCCGAAAAGAAGAAGGACAAGAAAGCTGTGAGCTTCATTAACCCGGGCAGAAGGCGTAAAGGACAGGCTACGGGAATCAAATTTGGAATCCCGAACGGTCCAGAAGAGGGGGCAGAAGATGATTCAGAGGAGGAGAATGTTGATCTCCCTAACCCTGAGGATGATGATGAGGAGTATGAAAGTGAACAGTACTCTCCAAGAGATGATAAGTACAAACTGTTGGAAGAACGCATGCTAGCCATGGAGGGTCAGAAGACACCTGGTCTGGATTTCGAAAGTTTGGGTTTGGTCTCCGATGTGACCATTCCCCGCAAATTCAAAATCCCCACTTTCACTAAGTATGATGGTGCGTCTTGTCCTCAGATGCATCTAAGGGCCTATGTGAGAAAGATTCAGCCGCATACCACTGATAAGAAACTGTGGATCCACTTCTTCCAAGAAAGTCTGTCCGGCACTCAGTTGGAATGGTATTATCAGCTCGAGAGCTCTGACATCCGCACCTGGACTGATTTAGCAACGGCTTTCTATAAGCAGTACCAGTACAATTCCGAATTAGCACCTACTCGGCTACAGTTGCAGAATATGGTTATGGGATCTAAAGAAAGCTTCAAAGAGTATGCTCAGAAATGGAGAGATTTGGCTGGCAGAGTCAAACCCCCTATGACTGATCGAGAATTAGTAGACCTGTTCATGGGTACCCTGACTGGCCCATTCTACAGCCACCTACTGGGGAGTTCTTCATCAGGTTTCACTGAACTTATACTGACAGGTGAACGGGTGGAGAGCGGCATTCGAAGTGGAAAATTACAGGCAGCTACTTCTACAAGCAGCAAAAAGTCCTACCATGGGAAGAATGAATCAAATGCTGTGTATGGTCAGAAGAATCATAATAAGAAAAATGGTGACCACTCCATTGGAGCAGTGACGATCGCAACACCGCCATCTCAGAGCTTCCAACAAAGACAAGACAGACCAAGAAGGCAGTTCACTAGGATCAATATGACCTTGGCACAGGCACTGCAGGGAATGCTAAAGGCAAATTTGATCACCCTCAGAGATCCTCCTACAAATCCCAACACTTCCTCTTCTCGTTATAATCCCAATGCCAGGTGTGCGTATCACTCCGATAGCCCCGGGCACGATACAAACGATTGCTGGCCATTGAAGAATAAGATTCAGGATATGATCGAGGCTGGAGAAATTGAGTTCGAGCCTCCGGAGACTCCTAATGTCATCACTGCTCCTATGCCTAATCATGACAAAGCTGTTAATGCTCTCGGTGACGGTTCTCTCATCACTACTGTAGCGGACTTAACATCTCCTCTCCCGATCATAAAGAGGAATTTATTGCAAGCTGGTTTATTTCCAGGTTGTACTGAAGATTGCAATCTCTGCATACTCCGGCCCGAAGACTGTCTGAAGTTGAAGAATGGTATCCAACGACTGATGGACGATCGTACAATCCTCTTTGAAAGGGTTCCTAAGGCAGAAAACCCTATTGAAGAAGTATCTGTGATTGCAAGGTCCAAAGGTCCAGTAAAGATTACTGCTCCCAGAATACCTGTAAAGATTATTGCTGAGCCCAGAGTAGCTCCCCTGATTATTACTGCACCTGGCCCGATCCCGTATTCCTCAAGCAAAGCTATTCCGTGGAATTATGGAGGTGATGTTTACATCCATGGTGTAAAGCAAGTTGGCAATTCTGCTAATCCTAATGACATTGCTGGGACTAGTAAAGTTACTCGAAGCGGAAGGATCTTCTCTCCAGAGATCTCACCTCCGGTTCCCGAAAACCGAGGAAAAGAACCAGTCAAACCTTCTCAGTCAGAGACACCGATCGAAGCTACTACTGAAGATGTTGCCAAACGAGAAATGGAAGAAATGCTGAAAATCATCCGCAAGAGTGATTTTGATGTGGTAGAACAGTTGGGGCATACTCCTTCCAAAATCTCGATGTTGTCCTTGTTGTTATCCTCTGAATCTCATGCCCATGCTTTGATGAAATTCCTGAAGACTGCCCATGTACCTCAGGAAACCTCCGCCGATCAGTTCGAAAACTATGTTGCCAATCTGACTGTCGACGGTGGCCTAGGTTTTTCCAACGCTGACCTGACACCAGCCAGAAAAGACCACAACAAGGCCCTGCATATTTCTATTGAGTGTAAGGGGATCACTTTGGCTCATGTGTTGATTGATAATGGCTCTTCTTTGAATGTGCTACCGAAAGTCGTGCTCGATAAACTTGACTGTAAAGGCATTGAATTGAAGCCTAGTGACATTGTGGTGCGTGCTTACGATGGTGCAAAGAGTGTTGTCCAGGGTGAAGTTGTTCTCCCTATCAAAATAGGACCTCAAGTCTTCAACACCAACTTTCATGTAATGAACATTCGCCCCGCCTATTCCTGTTTGCTGGGACGCCCCTGGATTCATGGGGCAGGTGCTGTAGCTTCGTCTCTCCATCAAAAGCTGAGATATCCAGTAGAGGGAAGGATTGTCACTGTGTGTGGGGAAGAAGAATACATTGTCAGTAGCGTGCATACCTTCAGATATGTTGAGATGGATGGTGAATTCTTCGAGACTCCAACCCAGTCATTTGAAGTGGTTTCTCCGCCCGATCCTGTCCTTAAGCCAACTCCCTGTGTGCCCAGGGCTACTCGTGCTCCTCCTGCTATGATTTCTCTGAAGGATGCTCAAGCTGTGGTCGAAAATGGTGGCTGTACCGGCTGGGGTCCATTGATCAACGTACCGTACAAGTCTGACAAAGCTGGTCTGGGATTCACCTCTGAAAAGATGGTCAAAGATCAAATCAATGCTGTAGAGGACGCTGACGATGATTGCGACCTGGATAGCTGGATCTACCCAACAATTGGCGACGGACTCAATAATTGGAAGGCTGAAGACACTATCCCGATCTCCTTTAGTCAGGAGTAATTGCTATTGTCCATTTAGTTTTGCAAATCTTTATTTTTTCAATTGAACTTCTTAAAGCATTGTGTCTATACCCGGGGCACAATAGCTAATTTGTTAAGGGTTTGTCATTTCATAAGCATATTCATATTCAATAAATCAATGGACTTTTTCGCATTCGAATATTGCGCTCTTTATTTTTCCTGTCGTCTTTCAAACAAGCTATGCATTCTTACACACACTCACGTCATAAATCGCAGATCCGTATTCACCCTGGATCCTATTGATGATAATTCCGCTACTGTTCATTATGACTTTGAAAATCCGATCTACCAAGCCGAAGGTGGAAGTGAGGAAGATTGTGAAGTCCCTGGAGAGCTTGCCAGATTGTTACTGCAAGAGGAAAGGACTATACAGCCGCACGAAGAGTCACTCGAAGTCGTAAATCTAGGTACTGAAGTGGAAAGAAAAGAAGTCAAAATAGGAGCAGGATTGGAAAGCAGTGTCAAGGAAAGATTGATTCGGATGTTACATGACTATGTAGAGGTTTTCGCCTGGTCTTATGAGGACATGCCCGGATTGGATACTGATATAGTGGTGCATCGGCTGCCTACGAAGGAAGACTGCCGTCCTGTCAAGCAAAAGGTTCGCCGTATGCGTCCCGAAATGTCTGAGAAAATCAAAGCCGAGGTTATGAAACAATTCAATGCCGGTTTCCTAGCCGTTACTTCTTATCCTCAATGGGTTGCTAATGTGGTGCCTGTGCCAAAGAAGGATGGTAAGGTGCGAATGTGCGTAGACTACCGAGACCTGAATAAAGCAAGTCCCAAAGACGACTTTCCCGCACATTGATGTTCTGGTAGATAACACCGCTCAGCACAAGGTATTCTCATTCATGGATGGATTCTCGGGTTATAATCAGATTAAGATGGCACCTGAGGACATGGAGAAAACTACGTTTGTGACACAATGGGGCACTTTCTGTTACAGAGTAATGCCATTCGGTCTAAAGAACGCCGGGGCAACATACCAGCGTGCTATGGTGGTTTTGTTCCATGACATGATTCATCATGAGATAGAAGTATATGTGGATGACATGATAGCTAGATCTCATACTGAGGAAGAGCATCTCGATCATTTATACAAACTGTTCGAGAGGTTGAAGAAGTACAAGTTGAGATTGAATCCGAACAAGTGCACTTTTGGAGTGAGATCCGGTAGACTCTTGGGCTTTATTGTCAGCGGTAAAGGAATCGAGGTCGACCCGGCTAAAGTGAGAGCTATTCAAGAAATGCCAGTTCCCCGTACGGAGAAAGAGGTCATAGGTTTCTTGGGACGCTTGAACTACATCGCTCGATTTATCTCCCACTTGACCGCTACTTGCAAACCCATCTTCAGGTTGCTGAGGAAAAATCAAGAGATGATATGGAATGAGGAATGTCAAGAAGCTTTTGACAAAATCAAGAAGTATCTCCAGGAACCTCCGATTCTGATACCACCAGTTGAAGGAAGACCTCTAATCATGTATTTGACCGTGTTAGAAAATTCAATGGGGTGCGTATTGGGGCAACATGACGAGTCTGGTCGAAAAGAGCATGCCATATATTACCTGAGCAAAAAGTTTACCGACTGTGAAACAAGATACTCACTGCTCGAGAGAACTTGCTGTGCTTTGGCCTGGGCTGCTCGCCGACTAAGACAGTATATGTTGAATCATACCACTTTGTTGATTTCTAGGATGGATCCCATCAAATACATGTTTGAGAAGCCTGCCCTCTCCGGAAGAATAGCGAGATGGCAGATGATCTTAACAGAGTATGATATCCAGTATACTACCCAGAAAGCAATCAAGGGAAGCGTGCTGGCTGATCATTTGGCTCATCAAGCGGTGGATGATTACCAATCTATGAATTTTGAGTTCCCCGATGAGGATGTCATGTTTGTTACTGATATTGAAAAACCTAAACCAGATGAAGGACCCGAGTGGGGATCCCGATGGACTATGGTCTTTGATGGATCTTCTAATGCATTGGGCCATGGTGTTGGGGTTGTACTCATTTCTCCCGGAGGTTACCATACACCTCTCACTGCTAGACTATGTTTTCATTGTACCAACAATATGGCTGAGTATGAAGCGTGTATTTTTGGACTCAAAGCTGCTATAGATTGGCGAATCAAGTTTTTGAGTGTATACGGAGATTCGGCCTTGGTAATCAGTCAGATCAAAGGAGAATGGGATACTAAACATCCAAATCTCATCCCTTATCGAGAGCAGGTGATGACATTAATCCCATACTTTGAAGAGATAACGTTTGAACATATTCCACGAGAGGAGAACCAATTGGCAGACGCATTAGCTACCATGTCATCTATGTTCAGAGTCAGATGGGACGGTGAAGCTCCCATGATTACCATTGGACGGTTGGATGAACCAGCATACTGTTATGAACTTAACACTGAGAAGGTACCGGAGAAACCTTGGTTCCACGAAGTAAAAAGATATTTAGAAGCTCAGGAATACCCTGAAGGGGCATCCATCAATGACAGGAAGTTCCTGAGGAAGTTCTCCGCTAAATTCTTTCTGAGTAATGGAGTGTTATACAAACGTAATCATGACTCGACTCTGCTTCGCTGTGTGGATAAAAAGGAAGCGGAAAAGATTATGGAAGACATGCATGACAGTATTTTTGGGACTCACTCTAATGGACATACAATGGCCAAGAAGATCCTGAGATCAGGGTATTATTGGTCTACCATGGAAGCTGATTGCCACCATCACTCCAGAACCTGTCACAGGTGCCAGATATATGCGGATAAAGTACATGTGCCTCCTGCTCCATTGAACGTGTTAACGGCGCCTTGGCCTTTTGCAATGTGGGGCATCGATATGATTGGAGAGATTAAACCTACGGCTTCTAATGGACATCGCTTCATTCTCGTCGCTATTGATTACTTCACAAAGTGGGTAGAGGCGGCCTCATTCGCTTCTGTCACCAAGAATGTGGTGGCACGGTTCATCAAGAATAGTCTTATTTGTCGATATGGCATCCCTGAAAGAATTATCACTGACAATGGCACTAATTTGAACAACAAGATGATTACTGAACTCTGCACGCGGTTCAAAATTAAACATCACAACTCTTCTCCGTACCGACCAAAGATGAATGGCGCTGTAGAAGCGGCTAATAAGAATATCAAGAAGATCATACAAAAGATGACGGTAACGTACAAAGACTGGCATGATATGTTACCGTTTGCTCTTCACGGTTATCGCACTTCAGTACGCACTTCGACAGGGGCAACTCCTTTCTCTTTAGTATACGGAATGGAAGCCGTTTTACCCGTGGAAGTTCAGATTCCCTCTCTACGAGTCATGAAAGAGGCGGGCTTAGATGAAGATGAATGGGTTCAGACTCGACTCGACCAGATAAACTTGATCGATGAAAAGAGACTTGCGGCTGTTTGTCATGGGCAGATATATCAGAAGCGCATGACCCTGGCATTTAACAAAAGAGTCAAGAGACAGGTGTATCAAATTGGTGACTTGGTGATCAAGCGAATCATTCTATCCCAAGGTGATCCCAGAGGCAAATGGACTCCCACATACGAAGGACCATTTGTAGTTAAGAAGGTATTCTCTGGTGGAGCCATGATACTTGCCACAATGGATGGCGAAGACTTCTCGCATCCCGTGAACGCGGACATAGTTAAAAAATACTACGCATAAAAGAGACCCGCTAGGTTGACGTACCTAGGCAAAAGTAAGGGCATCCCGACGAACCAAAAGGGTTCGGGCAAAAATTAGGGATATATATAAAAGATGTACACCCGGCAAGTCGAAAACCTGAAAAGGCGGCTTGGGCAAAAAAGGGTATCCTGATGGACTGAAAACCTGAAAAGGCGGTCCAGGCAAAAATTAAGGATTAAAGCGTATGACTATGTCCCGTTCTCAGTCAACTTTCATCCAAGTTCGAGGGACTGACCAAGCCAATCACTTCTATCCGACAGCAGGAGATGAGATGCTTGAAGACATAATGACAGTAGTGGGCTTAAAATCAATAGGACTTCTCCCGCATAGCTGTCTCTTGGTTTGCGACAATTTCCTCTTACTAGGATTTCTGTCTCCTTGTACACAGTTTGCCTGTTTATAGGCCTCCTTTCAAAATCAATACAACCTTCTTTCAAAAGGATACTTTTGTTTTTACTTTTTCTGTTTTGTTTGCGTAAACGTCCATTGATTTAATTTGAATTAATATGTGCATTTGAATATGACCAATGTTTACCAAAATACAGGCATAAAATAGCAATAGCAATCACTACCTTACTTCAGGATCAAGGGAAAAGGTCTAATCATGCTTCCGATGAATCCACTACCAATTCTCTTCCCCCAGCAAGCCTGTTTTTTCCCCAGAAGAAGTGGGCAGTATTCCCCGGCACAGCCCATTATCCCCCAACAGAGGTTGACACCATCAGACGGATTGATCCTCTCTTCTGTCCCCAGCCAGGCTCTGTTGGATATTTCCGCCATCAGATCAAATCAACAACGCCCTGCCGCGAAAGGGTCATCATTACAAGTATCTCCAATCAGTAGATGGGGATTTATTTTCCCCAGTAGAGTCCCCAAGCAGAACTTCTCATACGCATAACTCATTCATTGCATCATTTCACAGCATACGCATGCATACAACATTCGCATTTATTTTCGAAAGCATAAAACATCTCATGCATCATGACATGGCATAAAGCTAACTTTTCTTTGCAGGTTAATTATCCTCCTGATATAGTCAAAGTAAAAGGCTCATTCAGGCAGACGCCTTTATCAATCACAGACAAGATTCAGATACATATTCCAGATGCAATTCATGGGAACATTCATTCTGACAACACTTCGATATCCTCCTAGCGATGGCATCTATAAGCCCATCCCAGACATTTATTGCAAGTACAACATATACAGATATCATCAGATTCAGCCTAATGGACGGCTCAGTCTGCTCAGATATGGTCTAATGTACGACCCCATCTGATCTTCGTCTCCTCAGATGTTACCTAGTGTACGGTACAGTTCTGAAGTGTAGTCTAGTGTACGACTACCCCCTTTTATCATCAGATGTTACCTAGTGTACGGTACAGTTCTGAAGTGTAGTCTAGTGTACGACTACCCCCTTTATCATCAGATGTTACCTAGTGTACGGTACAGTTCTGAAGTGTAGTCTAGTGTACGACTACCCCCTTTTATCATCCGATGTTACCTAGTGTACGGTACATTTCTGAAGTGTAGTCTAGTGTACGACTACCCCCCCTTTTTTGTCATCAGATTCAGCCTAATGGACGGCTCAGTCTGCTCAGATATGGTCTAATGTACGACCCCATCTGATCTTCGTCTCCTCAGATGTTACCTAGTGTACGGTACAGTTCTGAAGTGTAGTCTAGTGTACGACTACCCCCTTTTATCATCAGATGTTACCTAGTGTACGGTACAGTTCTGAAGTGTAGTCTAGTGTACGACTACCCCCTGTTTATCATCAGATGTTACCTAGTGTACGGTACATCTCTGAAGTGTAGTCTAGTGTACGACTACCCCCTTTTTATCATCAGATGTCACCTAGTGTACGGTACATTTCTGAAGTGTAGTCTAGTGTACGACTACCCCCTTTTTATCATCAGATTTGGCCTAATGGACGGCTCGTTCTGCTCTGATATGGTCTAATGTACGACCCAATTAAGACTTTTGTCTCCTCAGACGCTATCTAGTGTACGGTACGTTTCTAAAGTGTAGTCTAGTGTACGACTACCCCCTTTATCATCAGATTCAGCCTAATGGACGGCTCATCCTGCAACTCCAAAACAATCTATCATAAGACCCATTTGGATCTTCAGCTCAGATACTATCTAGCGTACGATCCGCTCTGATTTTTCATCCTCAGCAAAGTCATCCGCCTAATGAACAGCTCACTCTGGTATTCGGACACGGTCTAATGTATGATCCATTCTGATCCCTTATCCCCGGCAGTGTAGCATCCTCTGACTCCTCGACGAAGTCGACAGCATAAGGGAGGGTTCACTATACGGTCTGATGTATGACCCGGTGGCACCCATGTCTCTAGATATTGTCCAATGTACGACACCATCTGGAAATCTCCTCAGCAAGCTTCTTGGATGGCATCTTTAAGCCCATCTCCGTCAAGATAAATGAACAAGTGCAAATTTTTGGGCATTCTAAGTGTTCAATAATCTTTCACCTCCAGACCACGAATGGCGCACGCCATTCTACTCTCTCGGTTCGAGAATATTGAGCAGGGGCAGCTGTCATACCCCAAAATTTGCCCGTTGGTATTATGAAGCGTTTCTCAAGACTCTCCGACTTATTCTGCAAGGCACCGACACCAAGTGAACAAAAGCCCAGCTTACAACAGGCCCAACCCAAAAGTGGCCCAAAATAGCTTGCTCGCTAGGCGAACAATCCCTTCGCCTAGCGAACGTTTCATCATGCAGCTCGCCCAGCGAAGCGTTGGATCCAGAACAAGGCCCAGACCTAGCTTGCTCGCTAGGCGAGCAATTCCTTCGCCTAGCGAAGCTGGCAGAAGTCTGAAATTTTGGATCTTATTTTAAGCCCATTAGGTCACCATTGCCACTACTATAAATACATGCACTTCTGCCACGAAAAAGAGAGACCAACAGACACAGACGGAGGAAAACGGAGAAACAACACGGAAAAAGCAGAGAAAGGCGGACGGGAACCCTAGCACGGAAATTTTGACGGCCACGCATCCGCACCGGAGTTACCATTCAGCATCATCACTAGATTGCAAACAGGTTTGTTTATCATTACCATTTTATGTCTTCATTCCATAAGTTTTAAATGCATAACACCTCATGACATATTGAATTTTTGGATATGAGATCATACTTTGCATGCAAGCTCAAATGTGCCTGAACATCATGAATATTGGACCATGTTATTTCTGTAATTGAAGGTGATAAAATGTGTAACATGCTGGAGTCATACTGTTCTGAAATTCCAAACCCGTGGTCGCTCGCCAGCTCATCGCTAGGCGAGCCTGCAGCGAGCCTTCGCTGAGCCTTCGCTAGGCGAGGCAGAAGCGAACGGGACAGTGACTGCTTTGTCCCTTTGCTGTTCCATTTTATGTGGATTTCATTTTTGTTGCATCATTTGGCCTGAACTCTAATTGTTATGTGCATTCTATGGCATTTTATGGTATTAATCAAATCATATTTTATCCTTATGCTCTAACCCGTGTGTTGAATGATGTAAAAGCTTCCATGAAGTGTCCGGCTAGGTATCCTTAGGTGTGAGAGATTTTCATGGAGATGGATTCCAAATTACTTCACCTCAATGTGAAGATTCATATTGATTATTGATTTTAATATATCTATTTTAATGTATTGATTGATTTTAATGTATTGGTTTTAATTGGTTTTGATGTGGAAATTCACCATAATTACCTAATGAACCTAAAACATGGACTTTAAATAAATGATATTGGACCTCTCTTTATTACCCCCACGATTACAATATTACGGTCATGTCCCGCGAATATGGGGATATCCTTAGCGAAGACCCTTCGGTAAAATCATCATAGTCCCTCGGATGTTGCCTTCGAAAATACCATTTTGTCCCTCGATGACCCTTCGGTGTAGCCTACGGTTAAATGATGATCGTCCCTTCTAATGCTAAGGTATCCTTACAACTGTTGCCTTCAATGACCTATCGATGACCCTACGATGACCCTTAAACATCCCAAGGGTAAAACTACTTACTTCTCAATAGTAAGGACAGTTTTACCCTCATAAGGATAGGAAACGCCCGGAAAGACCTCGGACAGGTATAACCTTAATTGCTCATTCATAACCTAAAAAAACACTTTTCACACCCCACCCATTTCAAACATCCTTTTTTAGAAAATCACCACTTAGCATATATCCGTACTAGGATCATTGCAAGTTATATTTTTCTAAGCTATTTTCAAAATTAGACGAGATAATCACTTTGTATATATTCATGCAAGAATCATTACAAAGTTAAATTCTCATTTTCAAAACCTTTTTTATACATTTTTCAACCACCTTTTTCAAACAAAGAAAACATAAATGATTGAGCAATTAAGAGCCCATGGATAACCATGGATACAAAGGGTGCCTAACACCTTCCCTTTGTATAAAGTACCTCCCGAACCTAAGAATTTAAAATTAAGGTCTTTCCTGTTCTTTTCCACCTTTCCTTAAGGGATAAAAGAAAAGTCGGTGGCGACTCTTGCTAACCGCGACATTGCGATTATAAATCCAAAAAAAATCAGTTCACCGTATGACACTTTCTAATAATTTTGATCTGTAGAGACGTGACGTTCACATTGAGCTTATTGAGTTGTGCAGAGAAGTGGTCATCCTTCACCAGGAGGTTACTGATCTTACCTTGCAGTTAGAGGTGTCTGATGCTACTAATGCCATGGAGGCTGATTGCATATACCATGAAATCGGTGATCTCCATCGTCATCTAGCAGAGGCACGAGATTCTAGTCGCACTGAGGAACCATCGACGCACTGAGGACTATGTTTTCCAGCTTTTATCGCTTTATTTATTTCACATATTCAAACATATATCTATATCTATTTCCTGGTTTCTAGATTTATTTTATTTCCGCATAGATTTTTTTTTCTCATCTTTTCCCTATAATATTATCACATCATATAATCTTATTTCTTTTATGTTTCTATTTTATTGTTTCTTTAAATATTTTATTTTATTTTATTTTATTTTATTTTCTTATGTTGAAAAATTAATTATATCATGCATGTACAAATACATGGAAGAAGAACATATTAGAAGTTGTTGTGCATACCCCCAAAATGACTCAAAGCAACCAAGCCCAAAGACCAATTCATGAAACCAGCCCAGCAGGAACAACAAAGATGGCGGGCGCCATCTAGTCCAAGCGGCCGCCATGGGGTCTGAACATATTTCGGACAGAATCGAAAAAAACCTTCATTTTTACCCCCAAAACTCATCTTCAACCTCTAAAAATCCCCCATTTTCTCCATTCCTGACCACCATTAAAACCCACTCAAATCCCATTAAATTTCCATTCAAATAAAAACCCACTACCAATCCTACTTCCATTTCCAATTTCCACCATTAAAATCCCATTTCACCATCTTCCCCTATAAAATCCATTTTTCTTCCTCATTCATCACCAAGGGTAAAAATGGAGCATTATCAAGTCACTTTTCACAGAGGAAAACCCGAAGATAGGCAAAGGAGGATATTCGAGGAGTTGCAGACAAAGGAAATTTTCTCCACCAGGTATATCGACGAAAATTGTCTGTATAATTTGGGAATTTTTCATAGTGTTTGCTATATGTTAGATAATTTAGGATTGCATGATATTTTTATAAAAAATGAACCTACATTTGAGTACCTGACACGAGAATTATTAAGTTACCTAATTTATATTGTTCATCCTAACACTACTAGCACATGTGGTACAATATGGTTTATAATG